>NC_083405.1:126961226-126963726 GCF_020745735.1 Hemiscyllium ocellatum
ACCTACACTCATTCTCTCACACACACACTCTCTCTCACACACTCTCTCTCTCACACACACTTTCTATTACACTCACACACTCTCTCTCTCACATATACACACACTCTCACATACACACACAATCTCCCTCACATACAAACACAGTCTCTCTCACACACACTCTCGCCCTCTCACACACACTCTCCCTCACAAACTCTCTCTCAAACATACACACTCTCTCACACACACACTCTCTCACACACACACACACTCTCTTACACTCACACACACTCCCTCTCTCACAGATACACACACCCTCTCACACACACTCTGTCCCTCACACACACACTTGCTTTCTCACACAATACTCTCTCTCTCTCACACACACACACACACGTGCTCTCTCACACACATACACACACACTCTCTCACACACACACTCTCTCTGACACTCACACACACTCCCTCTCTCAGATACACACACCCTCTCACACACACACACACACACAAACACACACACACACACACTCTGTTCCTCACACTCACACACACACACACACACTCTCTCTCTCACACACACACACTCTGTTCCTCATACACACACACACACACACACACACTCTCTCACACACACACTTGCTTTCTCACACACACCCTCTCTCACACACACTCTCTCACACACCTACACTCATTCTCTCTCACACACACTCTCCCTCACACACGCTCTCTCTCACACACACACTCTCTCACACACACACACTCTCTTACACTCACACACTCTCTCTCGCACACAGATACACACACTCTCACACACACACACTCTCACTCACACACAACCACACTCTGTTCCACACACACACATACACTCTCTCTCTCTCACACACACACTTGCTTTCTCACACACACACTCTCTCTCTGTCACAGACACACTCTTTCTCACACATTCTCACTCGCAGACACATACACTCACTCTCTCTCACACACACTCTCCCTCACACACTCTCTCTCTCACACACTCTCTCACACACACACACACACTCTCTCTCTTACACTCACACACTCCCTCTCTCTCACAGATACACACACTCTCTCTCACACACACAATCCCCCCACACTCAAATACACTCTGTTCCTCACACTCACACACACACACTCTCACACATACACAAACTCTCTCTCACACACACTTGCTTTCTCACACACACACACACTCTCTCTCACACACACACTCAAACTCACACACTCTCTCTCTCACACACAACCACAAACACCCTCTCTCTCACTCACACACACTCTCTCTCTCACACACACGCACTCACACTCTCTCTCACACACACTCTCTCTCACACACACACTCTCTCACACACACTCTCTCGAACACACACACTCCCTCTCACACACACACTCTCACTCCCACACAATCTCTTTCTCTCATACGAACACTCTCTCACACATGCACATAATTTCTCACTCACACACACATACTCTCTCCCTCTCGCACACACACACACACTCTCTCTCTCACATACACACAGACACTCACTTTCTCACACACACACACTCTTTCGCTCTCACACACACACTCTCTCACACACACACACACACTCTCTCTCACACACACAATCTCTTTCTCTCATACACACAATTTCTCACACACGCACACACTTTCTCATTCACACACTCTCTCACACACACAGTCAAACTTACTCACACACACACTCTCTCTCACAAACACTCTCTCTTACACTCATACACTCTCTCTCTCAGACAGATACACACACTCTCACACACACACAACACTTTCCCTCACACAAACACACTCTGTTCCTCACACACACACACACTCTCTCACACACACTTGCTTTCTCACACACACACTCTCTCTCACACACACTCTCTCTCTCACACCTACACTCATTCTCTCACACACACACTCTCCCTCACACACTCTCTCTCACACACACTCTCTATTACACTCACACTCTCTCTCTCTCACATATACACACACTCTCACATACACACACAATCTCCCTCACACACAAACACAGTCTCTGTCACACACACTCTCGCCCTCTCACACACACTTTCCCTCACAAACTCTCTCTCACACACACACTCTCTCACACACACACTCTCTCTTACACTCACACACTCCCTCTCTCACAGATACACACACCCTCTCACACACACTCTGTCCCTCACACACACACTTGCTTTCTCACACAATACTCTCTCTCTCACACACACACACTCTCTCTCACACACTCACACACACTCCCACTCTCACAGACACACACACCCTCTCACACACTTTCTCACACACACACTCTCTCTCTGTCACAGACACACTCTCTCTCACACACACACTCTCTCTGACACTCACACACACTCCCTCTCTCACAGATACACACACCCTCTCACACACACTCTGTCCCTCACACACACATACACCCACACACACACACACACACTCTCTTCCTCACACTCACGCACACACACTCTCTCTCACACACACACACAC
>NC_083405.1:126968726-126971226 GCF_020745735.1 Hemiscyllium ocellatum
CACACAATCTCTCTCTCACACACACACTTCCTCACACACTCTCTCTCTCACACACACACTCTCACACAAACACACTCTGTTCCTCACACTCACACACACACACTCTCTCTCTCTCACACACACACTCTCTGTTCCTCACACACACACACACACACACTCTCTCTCTCACACACACAATTGCTTTCTCACACACACACACTCTCTCACACACACTCTTCCTCACACACTCTCTCTCTCTCACACACACTCTCACACAAACACACTCTGTTCCTCACACGCTCACACACACATACATTCTCTCACACACACTTGCTTTCTCACACACACACACTCACACACATACACTCACTCTCTCTCTCTCACACACTCTCTCTTTAACACACACTCTCACACAAACACACTCTGTTCCTCACACACACACGTACACACACACTCTCACACACACACTTGCTTTCTCACACACACACTCTCTCTCTCACACACACACACACACACTCTCACACACATACACTCACTCTCTCTCTCACACACACTCTTCCTCACACACTCTCTCTCTCTCACACACACGCTCTCTCACACACACACACTCTCTCTTACACTCAAACACACTCTCTCTCACAGATACACACACTCTCTCACACACACACAATCTCCCTCACACACAAATACACTCTGTTCCTCACACTCACACACATGCACACACTCTCTCTTACACACACTTGCTTTCTCACATACACTCACTCTCTCTCTCACACCCACTCTTCCTCACACACTCACACTCTCACACACACTCTCTCTTACACTCACACACTCTCTCTCTCAAACACACACTCTCTCTCACACACACACTCTCTCTTACACTCACACACTCTCTCTCGCACACAGATACACACACTCACACACAAACACACTCTGTTCCTCACACACACACACTCGCTTTCTCACACACAGAGACACACACTTTCTCACACACACACACTCTTTCGCTCTCACACACACACTCTCTCTCTCACACACACACACACACACTCTCTCACACACAATCTCTTTCTCTCATACACACACTCTCTCACACACACACACAATTTCTCACTCACACACTCCCTCACACACATACTCTCTCCCTCTCACACACACTCTCTCTCTTTCTCACACACAGAGACACACACTTTCTCACACACACACATTCTTTCGCTCTCACACACACAATCTCTCTCATACACACAATTTCTCACACACACACACAATTTCTCACTCACACACTCTCTCACACACACAAACTCTCTCACACAAACACACACTCTCTCCCTTTCACACACACTCTCACACACACACACAATCTCCCTCACACACAAACACAGTCTCTCTCACACACACACTTGCTTTCTCACACACACACTCTCTCCCTCTCACACACACTCTCCCTCACAAACTATCTCTCAAACACACACACTCTCTCACACACACACTCTCTTACACTCACACACTCTCTCTCACACACAGATACACACACTCTCACACAAACACACTCTGTTCCTAACACATATACACACTCTCTCACACGCACACTTGCTTTCTCACACACACATTCTCTCTCACACACGCACTCTCACACACATACGCTCACTCTCTCTCACACACACACTCTCCCTCACACACACTCTCTCTCTCACACAGTCTCTCTCTCTCACACAGACACACACACACTCTCTCTCACACACACAATCTCTCTCTCACACACACACTTCCTCACACACTCTCTCTCACACACACACACTCTCACACAAACACACTCTGTTCCTCACACTCACACACACACACTCTCTCTCTCACACACACACTCTCTGTTCCTCACACACACACACACACACACACACTCTCTCTCTCTCACACACACACACTTGCTTTCTCACACACACACACTCACACACATACACTCACTCTCTCTCACACACTCTCTCTTTCACACACACTCTCACACAAACACACTCTGTTCCTCACACACACACGTACACACACACTCTCACACACACATTTGCTTTCTCACACACACACTCTCTCTCTCACACACACACACTCTCTCACACACATACACTCACTCTCTCTCTCACACACACTCTTCCTCACACACTCTCTCTCTCGCACACACACGCTCTCTCACACACACACACACTCTCTCTTACACTCAAACACACTCTCTCTCACAGATACACACACTCTCTCACACACACACAATCTCCCTCACACACAAATACACTCTGTTCCTCACACTCACACACACGCACACACTCTCTCTCACACACACTTGCTTTCTCACATACACTCACTCTCTCTCACACACCCTCTCTCTCGCACACACACTTTCTCACACTAACACACTCTCCCTCACACACACACTCCCTCTCACACACACACTCTCTCTCACACACAATCTCTTTCTCTCATACACACACTCTCTCACACACGCACACAATATCTCACTCGCACACTCCCTCACACA
>NC_083405.1:126989787-127012287 GCF_020745735.1 Hemiscyllium ocellatum
GACACACACTTTCTCAGACACACACACTTTTTGCTCTCACACACACTCTCTCTCATACACAATCACTTTCTCTCATACACACAATTTCTCACACACGCTCACACTTTCTCACTCACACACTCTCTCACACACACATACTCTCTCTCACACACATTCTCTCTCTCACACCACACACTCTCTCTCTCAAATACACACACTCTCTCTCACACATACACTCTCTCTTACACTCACACTCTCTCTCACACAGATACACACACTCTCACACACTCTCCCTCACACACACTGTCTCCCTCACACACATACACTCAAACACACACTCTCTCTCACACGCAACCACACACCCACACTCTCTCACACCCATCTCTCTCTCACACACACACTCACAACACACACCACACACACACTCTCTCTCTCACTCACACACTCTCTCTCACACACACACACACTCTCTCTCTAACACTCACACTCTCTCTCAGAAACACACACACGTTCTCTCTCACACCCTTTGTCTCTCATACACATACACTCTCTCTCACACACATATACTCTCTCTCACACACACGCTCTCAAACACACACACGCTCTCAAACACGCACACACTCTCTCACTCACACATACTCTCACACACACTCTCTCACTCACACACATACACTCTCTCTTACACTCACAAGCCCTCACACACACATACTATCTCTCTCACACACTCTGTCTCTCACACAGATACAGACACACTCTCCCTCTTACACACACTCTCCCTCACTAACACACACTCTCTCATAAACACACTTGCTTTCGCACACACACATTCTCTCTCTCTCTCTCTCACACACACTCTCTCTCACACACACTCTCCCTCACAAACTCTCTCTCAAACACACACACTCTCACACACACACTCTCTCTTACACTCACACACTCTCTCTCTCAGACAGATGTACACACTCTCTCACACACACACACACACACTCTCTCTCACACACTTGCTTTCTCACACACACACACTCTCTCACACAAACACACACTCTCTCCCTCTCACACACAAACACTCTCTCTCTCACACACACTCTCTCACACACACTCTCTCTCATACACAATCTCTCTCATACACATAATTTCTCACACACGCACACACTTTCTCACTCACACACTCTCTCAAACACACATACTCTCCCTCACACACACACATACTCTCTCTCTCACACACAGTCAAACTCACACACACACACACTCTCTCTCTCACAAACACACACTCTCCCTCACACAGACACACTCTCTCTCTCACACACACAGTCAAACTCGCACACACACACACACACACTCTCTCAACAAACACACACTCTCTCAACAAACACACACTCTCTCCCTCTCTCACACACACACTCTCACACACATACACTCACTCTCTCTCACACACCCTCTCTCACACACTTTCTCTCACACACACACACTCTCTCACTCAAACACTCTCTCCTACACTCACACACTCTCTATCGCTCACAGATACACACACTCTCACACACACACTTGCTTTCTCACACACACGCACACTCTCTCGCGCACACATACTGTCTCACACACACATACTCACTCCCTCTCCCACACACACGCTGTGTGTGAGAGAGAGTGTGTGTGAGAAAGCAAGTGTGTGTGTGAGAGAGTGTGTGTGTGTGTGTGTGTGTGTGTGTGTGTGTGGAACAGAGTGTGTTTGTGTGTGAGGGAGATTGTGTGTGTGTGTGAGAGAGTGTGTGTATCTGTGAGAGAGAGAGAGTGTGTGAGTGCACGAGAGTGTGTGTGAGAGAGAGAGAGTGTGTGAGGGAGAGTGTGTGTGAGAGAGAGAGTGAGTGTATGTGTGTGTGAGAGTGTGTGTGTGTGTGAGAGAGAGAATGTGTGTGTGAGAAAGCAAGTGTGTGTGTGAGAGAGAGTGTGTGTGAGGAACAGAGTGTGTTTGTGTGAGAGTGTGTGTATCTGTGTGCGAGAGAGAGTGTATGAGTGTAAGAGAGAGTGTGTGTGTGTGTGAGAGAGTGTGTGTGTTTGAGAGAGAGTTTGTGAGGGAGAGTGTGTGTGAGAGGGAGAGTGAGAAAGTGTGTGTGCGAGAAAGCAAGTGTGTGTGTGTGAGAGACTGTGTTTGTGTGTGAGGGAGATTGTGTGAGTGTGTGTATCTATGAGAGAGAGTGTGTGTTTGTGTGAGAGTGTGTGTGTGTGAGTTCGACTGTGTGTGAGAGAGAGTGTGTCTGTGTGAGAGGGAGAGTGTGTGTTTGTGAGAGAGAGTGTGTGTGTGTGTGTGAGTTTGACTGTGTGCGAGAGAGAGAGTATGTGTGTGTGTGAGAGTGTGTGAGTGAGAAAGTGTGTGCGTGTGTGAGAAATTGTGTCTATGAGAGAGATTGTGTATGAGAGAGAGTGTGTGTGAGAAAGTGTGTGTGTGTTTGAGAGAGATTGTATGTGTGTGAGAGGGAGAGAGTGTGTGTTTGTGTGAGAGAGTGTGTGTGTGTGAGTTTGACTGTGTGTGTGAGAGAGACAGTGTGCCTGTGTGAGAGGGAGAGTGTGTGTTTGTGTGAGAGAGTGTGTGTGTGTGTGAGAAAGCAAGTGTGTGTGTGTGAGAGTGTGTGTATCTGTCTGAGAGAGAGTGTGTGAGTGTAAGAGAGAGTGTGTGTGTGAGAGAGTGTGGGTGTGTTTGAGAGAGAGTGTGTGAGGGAGAGCGTGTGTGAGAGAGAGAGTGTGTGTGTATCTGTGTGAGAGTGTGAGTGAGTTAGTATGTGTGTGTGAGGGGGTGTGAGTGTAAGAGAGAGTGTATGTGTGTGAGAAAGCAAGTGTGTGTGAGAGAGAGAGTGTGAGAGAGAGTGTGTGTATCTGTGAGAGAGAGAGAGAGCGTGTGATTGCAAGAGAGAGTGTGTGTGTGAGAGAGTGTGTGAGGAAGAGTGGGTGTGAGAGAGAGAGTGAGTGTATGTGTTGAGAGTGTGTGTGTGTGAGAGAGAGAATGTGTGTGTGAGAAAGCAAGTGTGTGTGTGAGAGAGAGTGTGTGTGTGAGGAACAGAGTGTGTTTGTGTGAGAGTGTGTGTATCTGTGTGCGAGAGAGAGTGTATGAGTGTAAGAGAGAGTGTGTGTGTGAGAGAGTGTGTGTGTTTGAGAGAGAGTTTGTGAGGGAGAGTGTGTGTGAGAGGGAGAGTGAGAGAGAATGTGTGTGTGAGAGAGAGTGTGTGCGCGAGAAAACAAGTGTGTGTGTGAGAGACTGTGTTTGTGTGTGAGGGAGGTTGTGTGTGTGTGTGAGAGTGTGTGTAACTATGAGAGAGAGTGTGTGTGAGAGAAAGCAAGTGGGTGTATGAGAGAGAGTGTGTTTGTTTGTGAGGGAGAGTGTGTGTGAGAGGGAGAGTGTGTGTGTATCTGTGTGAGAGACAGAGTGTGTGAGAGAGATAGTATGTGTGTGAGAGTGTGTGAGTGTAAGAGAGAGTGTATGTGTGTAAGTGAGAGAGTGTGTGTGAGAGAGAGAGAGTGTGAGAGAGTGTGTGTGTGAGAGAGAGTGTGTGTGTGTTTGAGAGCGAGTGTGTGTGTGAGAGGGAGTATATCTGTGTGAGAGAGAGAGTATGTGAGAGAGAGTGTTTGTGTGAGTGAGTTTGACTGTGTGTGTGTGTGAGACAGAGGGTGTAAGAGAGAAAGTGTGTGTGTGTCTGAGAGAGTGTGTGAGTGTTAGAGAGAGAGTGTGTGAGTGTGAAAGAGAGTGTGTGTGAGAGTGTGTGTAACTATGAGAGAGAGTGTGTGTGTGAGAAAGCAAGTGGGTGTATGAGAGAGAGTGTGTTTGTTTGTGAGGGAGAGTGTGTGTGAGAGGGAGAGTGTGTGTGTATCTGTGTGAGAGACAGAGTGTGTGAGAGAGATAGTATGTGTGTGAGAGTGTGTGAGTGTAAGAGAGAGTGTATGTGTGTAAGTGAGAGAGTGTGTTTGAGAGAGAGAGTGTGAGAGAGTGTGTGTGTGAGAGAGAGTGTGTGTGTGTTTGAGAGCAAGTGTGTGTGTGAGAGGGAGTATATCTGTGTGAGAGAGAGAGTATGTGAGAGAGAGTGTTTGTGTGAGTGAGTTTGACTGTGTGTGTGTGTGAGACAGAGGGTGTAAGAGAGAAAGTGTGTGTGTGTCTGAGAGAGTGTGTGAGTGTTAGAGCGAGAGTGTGTGAGTGTGAAAGAGAGTGTGTGAGTGAGAGAGAGAGTGTGTGTGTGAGCGTGTTGCGTGAGTGTGTGTGTGAGAGAGAGAGATGGATGTGAGAGAGAGATGGTGTGTGGTTGTGTGTGTGTGAGAGAGTGTGTGTTTGAGTGTGTGTGTGTGAGCGAGACAGTGTGTGTGCGAGGGCGAGTGTGTGTGTGTGTGAGTGTGTGAATCTGTGTGAGAGAGAGAGTGTGAGAGTGTAAGAGAGAGTGTGTATGTGTGAGAGAGTGTGTGTGTGTGTGTGTGTGAGAGAGAGTGTGTGTATGTGAGAGAGAGAATGTGTGTGTGTGAGAGATTTTCTGTGTGTGAGAGAGAGTGTGTGTGAGTGTGAGAGTGTGTTTGTGTGTGGGTGAGAGAGAGTGGGTGTGTGAGAGAGAGGGAGAGTGTGCGCGAGAGAGTGTGTGAGAGAGAGAGTGTGTGTGTGAGAGGGAGAGAGTGTGTGTTTGTGTGAGAGAGTGTGTGTGTGTATGTGTGTGAGAGTTTGACTGTGTGTATGTGAGAGAGAGTATGTGTGCGTGTGAGAGAGAGTATGTGTGTGTGAGAGAGTGTGTGTGTGATTGAGAAAGTATGTGCGTGTGTGAGAAATTGTGTGTCTGAGAAAGAGATTGTGTATGAGAGTGTGTGTGTGTGAGAGCGAAAGAGTGTGTGAGTGTGAGAAAGTGTGTGTCTATGTGTGTGAGAGAGAGAGTGTGTGTGTGAGAGGGAGAGAGTATGTGAATGTGAGAGAGTATGTGTGTGCGAGAGAGTGTGTGTGTGAGAGAGAGATTGTGTGTGAGTGAGAAAGCAAGTGTGTGTGTGAGAGTGTGTGTGTGTGTGGAACACAGAGAGTGTGTGTGTGTCAGAGAGAGTTTGTGTGTGAGAGAGAGTGTGTGTGAGTGTATGAGAGAGTGTGTGTGTGAGAGAGCGTGTGTGTGAGAGAGAGAGTGTGTGAGGGAGAGTGTGTGTGAGAGACAGTGTGTGTATGTGTGTGAGAGTGTGTGAGTGTGTGTGAGAGAGAGTGTGTGTATGTGTGTGAGAGAGTGTGCGCGTGTGAGAGAGAGAGTGTGTATGTGAGAAAGCAAGTGTGTGTGCGAGAGAGTGTGTGTGTGTCAGAGAGAGTGTGTGTGTGTGAGACGGCAAGTGTGTGTGTGAGAGAGTGTGTGTGTGTGTGTGAGTGTGAGGAACAGAGTGTGTTTGTGTGTGAGGGAGATTGTGTGTGTGAGAGAGAGTGTGTGTGTGTCTGTGAGAGAGAGATAGAGAGACTGTGTGAGTGTAAGAGTGAGTGTGTGTGAGAGAGTGTGTGTGTTAGAGAGTGTGTGAGGGAGAGTGTGTGTGAGAGAGAGAGTGAGTGTATGTGTGTGAGAGTGTGTGTGTGAGAGAGAGAATGTGTGTGTGAGAAAGCAAGTGTGTGTGTGAGAGAGTGTGTGTTTGTGTGAGAGTGTGTGTATCTGTGTGCGAGAGAGAGTGTATGAGTGTAAGACAGAGTGTGTGTGCGAGAAAGCAAGTGTGTATGTGAGAGAGACTGTGTTTGTGTGTGAGGGAGATTGTGTGTGTGTGTGAGTGTGTGTATCTATGAGAGAGAGTGTGTGTGTGTGAGTGAGTGTAAGAGAGAGTGTGTGTGTGAGAAAGCAAGTGTGTGTATGAGAGAGAGTGATTTTGTTTGTGAGGGAGAGTGTGTGTGAGAGGGAGAGTGTGTGTGTATCTGTGAGAGACAGTGTGTGAGAGAGATAGTATGTGTGTGAGGGTGTGTGAGTGTAAGAGAGAGTGTATGTATGTGAGAGTGTGTGTGAGAGAGAGAGAGTGTGAGAGAGAGTGTGTGTGTGAGAGAGAGTGTGTGTGTGAGAGGGAGAGAGTGTGTGTTTGTGTGAGTGTGTGTGTGTGTGTGTGAGTTTGACTGTGTGTGTGAGAGACAGAGTGTGTCTGTGAGAGAGAGAGTATGTGTGTGTGTGAGTGTGTGTGAGTGAGAAAGTGTGTGCATGTGTGAGAAATCGTGTCTATGAGAGAGATTGTGTATGAGAGAGAGTGTGTGTTAGAAAGTGTGTGTGCGTTTGAGAGAGAGTGTATGTGTGTGAGAGGCAGAGTATGTGAGAGAGAGTGTGTGTGAGAGAGAGAGTGTGTGAGAGGGAGAGAGTATGTGTTTGTATGAGAGTGTGTGTGTGTGTGAGTGTGACTGTGTGTGTGAGAGAGAGAGTGTGCCTGTGTGAGAGGGAGAGTGTGTGTTTGTGTGAGTGAGTGTGTGTGTGTGAGAAAGCAAGTGTGTGTGTGAGGGAGAGTGTGTGTGTGTGAGAGTGTGTGTATCTGTCTGAGAGAGAGTGTGTGAGTGTAAGAGAGAGTGTGTGTGTGTTTGAGAGAGAGTGTGTGAGGGAGAGTGTGTGTGAGAGGGAGAGTGTGTGTGTATCTGTGTGAGAGACAGAATGTGTGAGTGAGTTAGTATGTGTGTGTGAGGGGGTGTGAGTGTAAGAGAGAGTGTATGTGTGTGAGAGAGTGTGTGTGTGAAAGAGAGAAAGTGTGAGAGAGAGAGTGTGTGAGAGAGAGAGTGTGTGTGTGTTTGAGAGAGAGTGTGTGAGGGAGAGTGTGTGTGAGAGGGAGAGTGTGTGAGGGAGAGTGTGTGTGAGAGACAGTGTGTGTATGTGTGTGAGAGTGTGTGAGTGTGTGTGAGAGAGAGTGTGTGTATGTGTGTGAGAGAGTGTGCGCGTGTGAGAGAGAGAGTGTGTATGTGAGAAAGCAAGTGTGTGTGCGAGAGAGTGTGTGTGTGTCAGAGAGAGTGTGTGTGTGTGAGAAAGCAAGTGTGTGTGTGTGAGAGTGTGTATCTGTCTGAGAGAGAGTGTGTGAGTGTAAGAGAGAGTGTGTGTGTGAGAGAGTGTGGGTGTGTTTGAGAGAGAGTGTGTGAGGGAGAGCGTGTGTGAGAGAGAGAGTGTGTGTGTATCTGTGTGAGAGTGTGAGTGAGTTAGTATGTGTGTGTGAGGGGGTGTGAGTGTAAGAGAGAGTGTATGTGTGTGAGAAAGCAAGTGTGTGTGAGAGAGAGAGTGTGAGAGAGAGTGTGTGTATCTGTGAGAGAGAGAGAGAGCGTGTGATTGCAAGAGAGAGTGTGTGTGTGAGAGAGTGTGTGAGGAAGAGTGGGTGTGAGAGAGAGAGTGAGTGTATGTGTTGAGAGTGTGTGTGTGTGAGAGAGAGAATGTGTGTGTGAGAAAGCAAGTGTGTGTGTGAGAGAGAGAATGTGTGTGTGAGAAAGCAAGTGTGTGTGTGAGAGACAGTGTGTGTGTGAGGAACAGAGTGTGTTTGTGTGAGAGTGTGTGTATCTGTGTGCGAGAGAGAGTGTATGAGTGTAAGAGAGAGTGTGTGTGTGAGAGAGTGTGTGTGTTTGAGAGAGAGTTTGTGAGGGAGAGTGTGTGTGAGAGGGAGAGTGAGAGAGAATGTGTGTGTAAGAGAGAGTGTGTGCGCGAGAAAACAAGTGTGTGTGTGAGAGACTGTGTTTGTGTGTGAGGGAGGTTGTGTGTGTGTGTGAGAGTGTGTGTAACTATGAGAGAGAGTGTGTGTGAGAGAAAGCAAGTGGGTGTATGAGAGAGAGTGTGTTTGTTTGTGAGGGAGAGTGTGTGTGAGAGGGAGAGTGTGTGTGTATCTGTGTGAGAGACAGAGTGTGTGAGAGAGATAGTATGTGTGTGAGAGTGTGTGAGTGTAAGAGAGAGTGTATGTGTGTAAGTGAGAGAGTGTGTGTGAGAGAGAGAGAGTGTGAGAGAGTGTGTGTGTGAGAGAGAGTGTGTGTGTGTGTTTGAGAGCGAGTGTGTGTGTGAGAGGGAGAGTATATCTGTGTGAGAGAGAGAGTATGTGAGAGAGAGTGTTTGTGTGAGTGAGTTTGACTGTGTGTGTGTGTGAGACAGAGGGTGTAAGAGAGAAAGTGTGTGTGTGTCTGAGAGAGTGTGTGAGTGTTAGAGAGAGAGTGTGTGAGTGTGAAAGAGAGTGTGTGTGAGAGTGTGTGTAACTATGAGAGAGAGTGTGTGTGTGAGAAAGCAAGTGGGTGTATGAGAGAGAGTGTGTTTGTTTGTGAGGGAGAGTGTGTGTGAGAGGGAGAGTGTGTGTGTATCTGTGTGAGAGACAGAGTGTGTGAGAGAGATAGTATGTGTGTGAGAGTGTGTGAGTGTAAGAGAGAGTGTATGTGTGTAAGTGAGAGAGTGTGTTTGAGAGAGAGAGAGTGTGAGAGAGTGTGTGTGTGAGAGAGAGTGTGTGTGTGTTTGAGAGCGAGTGTGTGTGTGAGAGGGAGTATATCTGTGTGAGAGAGAGAGTATGTGAGAGAGAGTGTTTGTGTGAGTGAGTTTGACTGTGTGTGTGTGTGAGACAGAGGGTGTAAGAGAGAAAGTGTGTGTGTGTCTGAGAGAGTGTGTGAGTGTTAGAGAGAGAGTGTGTGAGTGTGAAAGAGAGTGTGTGAGTGAGAGAGAGAGTGTGTGTGTGAGCGTGTTGCGTGAGTGTGTGTGTGAGAGAGAGAGATGGGTGTGAGAGAGAGATGGTGTGTGGTTGTGTGTGTGAGAGAGTGTGTGTTTGAGTGTGTGTGTGTGAGCGAGACAGTGTGTGTGCGAGGGCGAGTGTGTGTGTGTGTGTGAGTGTGTGAATCTGTGTGAGAGAGAGAGTGTGAGAGTGTAATGGAGAGTGTGTATGTGTGAGAGAGTGTGTGTGTGTGTGTGTGAGAGAGAGAGTGTGTGTATGTGAGAGAGAGAATGTGTGTGTGTGAGAGATTTTCTGTGTGTGAGAGAGAGTGTGTGTGAGTGTGAGAGTGTGTTTGTGTGTGGGTGAGAGAGAGTGGGTGTGTGAGAGAGAGGGAGAGTGTGCGCGAGAGAGTGTGTGAGAGAGAGAGTGTGTGTGTGAGAGGGAGAGAGTGTGTGTTTGTGTGAGAGAGTGTGTGTGTGTATGTGTGTGAGAGTTTGACTGTGTGTATGTGAGAGAGAGTATGTGTGCGTGTGAGAGAGAGTATGTGTGTGTGAGAGAGTGTGTGTGATTGAGAAAGTATGTGCGTGTGTGAGAAATTGTGTGTCTGAGAAAGAGATTGTGTATGAGAGTGTGTGTGTGTGAGAGCGAAAGAGTGTGTGAGTGTGAGAAAGTGTGTGTCTATGTGTGTGAGAGAGAGAGTGTGTGTGTGAGAGGGAGAGAGTATGTGAATGTGAGAGAGTATGTGTGTGCGAGAGAGTGTGTGTGTGAGAGAGAGATTGTGTGTGAGTGAGAAAGCAAGTGTGTGTGTGAGAGTGTGTGTGTGTGTGGAACACAGAGAGTGTGTGTGTGTCAGAGAGAGTTTGTGTGTGAGAGAGAGTGTGTGTGAGTGTATGAGAGAGTGTGTGTGTGAGAGAGCGTGTGTGTGAGAGAGAGAGTGTGTGTGAGGGAGAGTGTGTGTGAGAGACAGTGTGTGTATGTGTGTGAGAGTGTGTGAGTGTGTGTGAGAGAGAGTGTGTGTATGTGTGTGAGAGAGTGTGCGCGTGTGAGAGAGAGAGTGTGTATGTGAGAAAGCAAGTGTGTGTGCGAGAGAGTGTGTGTGTGTCAGAGAGAGTGTGTGTGTGTGAGAAAGCAAGTGTGTGTGTGAGAGAGTGTGTGTGTGTGTGAGTGTGAGGAACAGAGTGTGTTTGTGTGTGAGGGAGATTGTGTGTGTGAGAGAGAGTGTGTGTGTGTCTGTGAGAGAGAGATAGAGAGACTGTGTGAGTGTAAGAGTGAGTGTGTGTGAGAGAGTGTGTGTGTTAGAGAGTGTGTGAGGGAGAGTGTGTGTGAGAGAGAGAGTGAGTGTATGTGTGTGAGAGTGTGTGTGTGAGAGAGAGAATGTGTGTGTGAGAAAGCAAGTGTGTGTGTGAGAGAGTGTGTGTTTGTGTGAGAGTGTGTGTATCTGTGTGCGAGAGAGAGTGTATGAGTGTAAGACAGAGTGTGTGTGCGAGAAAGCAAGTGTGTATGTGAGAGAGACTGTGTTTGTGTGTGAGGGAGATTGTGTGTGTGTGTGAGTGTGTGTATCTATGAGAGAGAGTGTGTGTGTGTGAGTGAGTGTAAGAGAGAGTGTGTGTGTGAGAAAGCAAGTGTGTGTATGAGAGAGAGTGATTTTGTTTGTGAGGGAGAGTGTGTGTGAGAGGGAGAGTGTGTGTGTATCTGTGAGAGACAGTGTGTGAGAGAGATAGTATGTGTGTGAGGGTGTGTGAGTGTAAGAGAGAGTGTATGTATGTGAGAGTGTGTGTGAGAGAGAGAGAGTGTGAGAGAGAGTGTGTGTGTGAGAGAGAGTGTGTGTGTGAGAGGGAGAGAGTGTGTGTTTGTGTGAGAGTGTGTGTGTGTGTGTGAGTTTGACTGTGTGTGTGAGAGACAGAGTGTGTCTGTGAGAGAGAGAGTATGTGTGTGTGTGAG
Organism: Hemiscyllium ocellatum; assembly: GCF_020745735.1. Taxonomy (NCBI): domain Eukaryota; kingdom Metazoa; phylum Chordata; class Chondrichthyes; order Orectolobiformes; family Hemiscylliidae; genus Hemiscyllium; species Hemiscyllium ocellatum. Next base: position 127,000,312 of record NC_083405.1, read on the forward strand.
AGTGTGTGAGTGAGAAAGTGTGTGCATGTGTGAGAAATCGTGTCTATGAGAGAGATTGTGTATGAGAGAGAGTGTGTGTTAGAAAGTGTGTGTGCGTTTGAGAGAGAGTGTATGTGTGTGAGAGGCAGAGTATGTGAGAGAGAGTGTGTGTGAGAGAGAGAGTGTGTGAGAGGGAGAGAGTATGTGTTTGTATGAGAGTGTGTGTGTGTGTGTGAGTGTGACTGTGTGTGTGAGAGAGAGAGTGTGCCTGTGTGAGAGGGAGAGTGTGTGTTTGTGTGAGTGAGTGTGTGTGTGTGAGAAAGCAAGTGTGTGTGTGAGGGAGAGTGTGTGTGTGTGAGAGTGTGTGTATCTGTCTGAGAGAGAGTGTGTGAGTGTAAGAGAGAGTGTGTGTGTGTTTGAGAGAGAGTGTGTGAGGGAGAGTGTGTGTGAGAGGGAGAGTGTGTGTGTATCTGTGTGAGAGACAGAATGTGTGAGTGAGTTAGTATGTGTGTGTGAGGGGGTGTGAGTGTAAGAGAGAGTGTATGTGTGTGAGAGAGTGTGTGTGTGAGAGAGAGAAAGTGTGAGAGAGAGTATGTGTGAGAGAGAGAGTGTGTGTGTGTTTGAGAGCGAGTGTATGTGAGAGAGAGTGTGTGTTTGAGTGAGTTTGACTGTGTGTGTGAGAGACAGAGGGTGTGAGAGAGAAAGTGTGTGTGTCTGAGAGAGTGTGAGTGTTAGAGAGAGTGTGTGTGTGTGTGAGAGAGAGTGTGTGTGAGAGAGAGAGTGTGTGTGTGTGTGTGTGTGTGTGTGTGTGAGTGTGTGTGTGAGAGAGAGATGGGTGTGAGAAAGAGAGGGTGTGTGGATGTGTGTGTGAGAGAGTGTGTGTTTGAGTGTGTGTGTGAGCGAGACAGTGTGTGTATGTGGGAGAGTGTGTGTGTGTGTGTGTGAGAGTGTGTGTATCTTACATTCACACACTCTCTCTCGCACACAGATACACACACTCACACACACACACACACTCTCACTCGCACACAAACACACTCTGTTCCACACACACACACACACTCTCTCACACACACTCTCTCTCACACACACACTCTCTCACTCACACACATACACTCTCGCTTACACTCACACACCCTCACACACCCATACTATCTCTCTCTCACACTCTGTCTCTCACACAAATACACACACACTCTCCCTCTCACACACACTCTCCCTCACAAACAAACACATTCTCTGTTCCACACACACAGACACACACACACACACTCTTACACACACACTCTCACACACACACTTGCTTTCTCACTCACACACAATCTCTCTCTCACACACACACTCTCTCACATTCACATACTCTCTCCCTTTCACACACACACACTCCCTTTCTCACACACACAGACACACACTTTCTCACACTCACACACTCTTTCGCTCTCACACACACTCTCATACACAATCTCTTTTTCAGACACACAATTTCTCACACACGCACACACTTTCTCACTCACACACTCACTCTCTCACACACACATACTCTCTCTCACACGCACACATACTCTCTCTCACATACACACACACTCTCTCACACAAACACACACTCTCTCCCTCTCACACACACACTCTCTCTCTCACACACACTCTCTCTCACATACTCTCTCTCTCACACACACACTCTCTCTCTCACACACACCGTCAAACTCACACACATACACTCTCTCACACAAACACACACTCTCTCCCTCTCACACACACACTCTTTCTCTCTCACACACACTCTCTCTCACATACTCTCCCTCTCACATACATACGCTCTCTGTCAAGCACACACACACACTTTCTCACACACACTCTCTCTCAAGCACACTCTCTCGCGCACACTCTCCCTCTCTCTCACACACCCACTCTCTCTCACCCACTCACAAACACACTCTCTCTCACACACAGAAAATCTCTCACACACACACATTCTCTAACTCACACACACGCACACACTCTCTCTCAAATACACACACTGTCTCACACACACACTCTCTCTTACACTCTCACACTCTCTCTCTCACACAGATTCACACACTCTCACACACACACACACACTCTCCCTCGCACACACGCTGTCTTGCTCACACACACACACTCAAACACACACTCTCTCACACACACAACCACACACCATCTCTCTCACACCCATCTCTCTCTCTCACACACACACTCACGCACACACGCTCACACACACACACTCTCTCTCTCACTCACACACTCTCTCTAACACTCACACTCTCTCTCAGACACACACACACTTTCTCTCTTACACCCTCTGTCTCACACATACACAGTCAAACTCACTCACACAAACACTCTCTCTCACATACTCTCTCTCTCACACAGATATACTCTCTCTCTCACACACACTCGCTCTCAAACATACGCACACTCTCTCTCACACACACTCTCTCTCACACTCTCTCTCTCTCTCACACACACACTCTCTCACTTACACACATACACTCTCTTTTACACTCACACACCCTCACACACACATACTATCTCTCTCACACACTCTGTCTCTCACACAGATACACACACACTCTCCCTCTCACACACACTCTCCCTCACAAACAAACACACTCTCTCTCATACACCCACTTGCTTTCTCACACACACACTCTCTCTTACACTCACACACACACACACACTCTCTCTCATAGATACACACACACCCACACACACACACACAATCTCCCTCACACACACTCTCTCACACACACACAATCTCCCTCACACACAAACACAGTCTCTCTCACACACACACTTGCTTTCTCGCACACACACTCTCTCTCTCTCACACACACACATACACTCTCTCACTCTCCCTCTCACACACACTCTCCCTCACAACCTCTCTCTCAAACACACACACTCTCTCACACACACACATTCTCTCTTACACTCATACACTCTCTCTCGCACACAGATACACACACTCTCACACAAACACACTCTGTTCCTCACACACACACTGTCTCTCACACACACACTTGCTTTCTCACACACACATTCTCTCTCTCACACACACACACTCTCACACACATACACTCACTCTCTCTCACACATACTCTCCCTCACACACTCTCTCTCTCACACACTCTCTCACACACACACTCTCTCACACACACACACTCTTACACTCACACAGTCTCTCTCTCTCACAGACACACACACACTCTCTCTCACACATACAATCTCCCTCGCACACAAACACACTCTGTTCCTCACACTCACACACACACACACACTCTCTCACACACACACACTCTCTGTTCCTCACACACACACACACACTCTCTCACACACACACTTGCTTTCTCACACACACACACACACACTCCACACACACACTCTCATACACACACTTGCTTTCTCACACACACACACACTCTCTTTTGCACACATACACTCACTCTCTCTCTCACACCCACTCTTCCTCACACACTCTCTCTCTCTCACATGCACTCTCTCACACACACACTCTCTCTTGCAATCACACACTCTCTCTCTCTCTCACAGATACACTCACTCTCTCACACACACACAATCTCCCTCACACACAAACACACTCTGTTCCTCACACTCACACACACACACATACTCTCTCACACACACTTGCTTTCTCACACACACACTCTCTCTCACACATACACACACTCTCTCGCACACACACTTGCTTTCTCACACACGCTCTCTCTCTCACACACGCACACTCTCTCACACACATACACACACTCTCTCTCACACACACACACACTCTCTCACACACATACACACACTCTCTCTCACACACACTCTCCCTCACACACACTCTCTCTCTCACACACACTCTCTCACACACACTCTCTCATACACTCACACACTCTCTCTCTCACACAGATACACACACTCTCTCTCTCACACACAATGTCCCTCACACACAAACTCTCTCTCACACACACACACACTCTCTCAAATACACACACTGTCTCACACACACACTCTCTCTTACACTCGCACACTCTCTCTCTCACACAGATTCACGCACTCTCACACACATACACACACACACTCTCCCTCGCACACACACTGTCTCGCTCACACACACACACTCAAACACACACTCTCTCACACACACAACCACACACCATCTCTCTCTCACACCCATCTCTCTCTCTCACACACACACTAATGCACACACGCTCACACACACACACTTTCTCTCACTCACACACTCTCTTTCACACTCACACACTCTCTCTCTAACACTCACACTCTCTCTCAGACACACACACACTTTCTCTCTTACACCCTCTGTCTCACACATACACAGTCAAACTCACTCACACAAACACTCTCTCTCACATACTCTCTCTCTCACACAGATATACTCTCTCTCTCACACACACTCGCTCTCAAACATACGCACACTCACTCTCACACACACACTCTCTCTCACACACTCTCTCTCTCTCACACACACTCTCTCACTTACACACATACACTCTCTCTTACACTCACACACCCTCACACACACATACTATCTCTCTCACACACTCTGTCTCTCATACAGATACACACACACTCTCCCTCTCACACACACTCTCCCTCATAAACAAACACACTCTCTCTCATACACCCACTTGCTTTCTCACACACACACTCTCTCTTACACTCACTCACACACACACACTCTCTCATAGATACACACACTCACACACACACACAATCTCCCTCACACACAAACACAGTCTCTCTCACACACACACTTGCTTTCTCGCACACACACTCTCTCTCTCTCACACACACACATACACTCTCTCACTCTCCCTCTCACACACACTCTACCTCACAAACTCTCTCTCAAACACACACACTCTCTCACACACACACTCTCTCTTACACTCACACACTCTCTCTCGCACACAGATACACACACTCTCACACAAACACACTCTGTTCCTCACACACACGCTGTCTCTCACACACACACTTTCTTTCTCACACACACATTCTCTCTCTCACACATACACACTCTCACACACATACACTCACTCTCTCTCACACATACTCTCCCTCACACACTCTCTCTCTCTCTCTCACACTCTCTCACACACACTCTCTCTCACACACAGATACACACACTCTCACACACGCACACAATCTCCCTCACACACAGACATACTCTGTTCCTTGCACACACACACACACAATCTCACACACACACTTGCTTTCTCACACACACACTCTCTCTCTCACACACACATACACACTCTCTCTCACACACACACTGTCTCGCTCACATGCACACACTCAAACACACACTCTCTCACACACACAACCACACACCCTCTCTCTCTCACTCCCATCTCTCTCTAACATCCTCTCTCTCTCTCACACACACACACACTCTATAACTCACACACACTCTGTCACACACTCACACACACTCTCTCTCACACACACACACATACATACACACTCTCTCTCACACACACACTCGCTCTCAAACACACACACACACTCTCTCTCTCTCACACACATATACTCCTGCTCTCACATACATTCGCTCTCAAACACGCACACACTCTCTCTCTCACACACACTCTCTCACACACTCTCTCTCTCTCACACACACTCTCTCACTCACACACATACACTCTCTCTTACATACATTCACACACACATACTATCTCTCTCATACACTCTGTCTCTCACACAGATACACACACACTCTCTCTCTCGCACACACACTCTCCCTCACAAACAAACACACTCTCTCTCATACACACACTTGCTTTCTCACACACACACTCTCTCTCTCTCACACACACTCTCTCACTCTCCCTCAGATACACACACACTTTCTCACACACACTATCTCTCACACTTACACACTCTCTCTCGCACACAGATACACACACTCTCACACACACATGCACTCTCACTCGCACACAAACACACTCTGTTCCTCACACTCACACACACATACACTCTCACATACACACACACACACACTCACTCTCACACACACACACACTCTCTCACACACATACACACACTCTCTCTCACACACACTCTCCCTCACACACACTCTCTCTCTCACACACACTCTCTCACACACACTCTCTCATACACTCACACACTCTCTCTCTCACACAGATACACACACTCTCTCTCTCACACACAATGTCCCTCACACACAAACTCTCTCTCACACACACACACACTCTCTCAAATACACACACTGTCTCACACACACACTCTCTCTTACACTCGCACACTCTCTCACACACATACACACACTCTCTCTCACACACACACACACTCTCTCACACACATACACACACTCTCTCTCACACACACTCTCCCTCACACACACTCTCTCTCTCACACACACTCTCTCACACACACTCTCTCATACACTCACACACTCTCTCTCTCACACAGATACACACACTCTCTCTCTCACACACAATGTCCCTCACACACAAACTCTCTCTCACACACACACACACTCTCTCAAATACACACACTGTCTCACACACACACTCTCTCTTACACTCGCACACTCTCTCTCTCACACAGATTCACGCACTCTCACACACATACACACACACACTCTCCCTCGCACACACACTGTCTCGCTCACACACACACACTCAAACACACACTCTCTCACACACACAACCACACACCATCTCTCTCTCACACCCATCTCTCTCTCTCACACACACACTAATGCACACACGCTCACACACACACACTTTCTCTCACTCACACACTCTCTTTCACACTCACACACTCTCTCTCTAACACTCACACTCTCTCTCAGACACACACACACTTTCTCTCTTACACCCTCTGTCTCACACATACACAGTCAAACTCACTCACACAAACACTCTCTCTCACATACTCTCTCTCTCACACAGATATACTCTCTCTCTCACACACACTCGCTCTCAAACATACGCACACTCACTCTCACACACACACTCTCTCTCACACACTCTCTCTCTCTCACACACACTCTCTCACTTACACACATACACTCTCTCTTACACTCACACACCCTCACACACACATACTATCTCTCTCACACACTCTGTCTCTCATACAGATACACACACACTCTCCCTCTCACACACACTCTCCCTCATAAACAAACACACTCTCTCTCATACACCCACTTGCTTTCTCACACACACACTCTCTCTTACACTCACTCACACACACACACTCTCTCATAGATACACACACTCACACACACACACAATCTCCCTCACACACAAACACAGTCTCTCTCACACACACACTTGCTTTCTCGCACACACACTCTCTCTCTCTCACACACACACATACACTCTCTCACTCTCCCTCTCACACACACTCTACCTCACAAACTCTCTCTCAAACACACACACTCTCTCACACACACACTCTCTCTTACACTCACACACTCTCTCTCGCACACAGATACACACACTCTCACACAAACACACTCTGTTCCTCACACACACGCTGTCTCTCACACACACACTTTCTTTCTCACACACACATTCTCTCTCTCACACATACACACTCTCACACACATACACTCACTCTCTCTCACACATACTCTCCCTCACACACTCTCTCTCTCTCTCACACTCTCTCACACACACTCTCTCTCACACACAGATACACACACTCTCACACACGCACACAATCTCCCTCACACACAGACATACTCTGTTCCTTGCACACACACACACACAATCTCACACACACACTTGCTTTCTCACACACACACTCTCTCTCTCACACACACATACACACTCTCTCTCACACACACACTGTCTCGCTCACATGCACACACTCAAACACACACTCTCTCACACACACAACCACACACCCTCTCTCTCTCACTCCCATCTCTCTCTAACATCCTCTCTCTCTCTCACACACACACACACTCTATAACTCACACACACTCTGTCACACACTCACACACACTCTCTCTCACACACACACACATACATACACACTCTCTCTCACACACACACTCGCTCTCAAACACACACACACACTCTCTCTCTCTCACACACATATACTCCTGCTCTCACATACATTCGCTCTCAAACACGCACACACTCTCTCTCTCACACACACTCTCTCACACACTCTCTCTCTCTCACACACACTCTCTCACTCACACACATACACTCTCTCTTACATACATTCACACACACATACTATCTCTCTCACACACTCTGTCTCTCACACAGATACACACACACTCTCTCTCGCACACACACTCTCCCTCACAAACAAACACACTCTCTCTCATACACACACTTGCTTTCTCACACACACACTCTCTCTCTCTCACACACACTCTCTCACTCTCCCTCAGATACACACACACTTTCTCACACACACTATCTCTCACACTCACACACTCTCTCTCGCACACAGATACACACACTCTCACACACACATGCACTCTCACTCGCACACAAACACACTCTGTTCCTCACACTCACACACACATACACTCTCACATACACACACACACACACTCACTCTCTCTTTCACACACTCTCTCTTACACTCACACACACTCTCTCACTCTCCCTCAGACACACACACACTCTCTCACACACACTATCTCTCACACTCACACACTCTCGCACACAGATACACACACTCTCACACGCACGTACACTCTCACTCGCACACAAACACACTCTGTTCCTCACACTCACACACACATACACTCTCACACACACACACACTCACTCTCTCTTTCACACACTCTCTCTTACACTCACACACACTCTCTCACAGATACACACACTCTCTCATACACACACAATCTCCCTCACACACAATCTCACTCTGTTCCTCACAAACACACACACACACTCTCACACACACATTTGCTTTCTCACACACACACTCTCTCTTACATTCACACACTCTCTTTCTCACACAGAGTCACACACACGCGCACACACACACACACACACACTCACTCTCTCTCTCACACACACTCTCCCTCACACTCAAACACACTCTGTTCCTCATGCACACACACACACTCTCTCACACACACACTTGCTTTCTCACACACACACTCTCTCTCACACTCACACACTCTCTCTCTCTCACACACACACACTTACTCTCTCTCTCACAAACACTCTCCCTCACACACTCTCTCTCAAACACACACACTCCCTCACACACACACTTGCTTTCTCACACACACACTCTCTCTCTCACACACACACACACATACTCTCTCCCGCACACATACATTGTCTCGCTCACACACACACACACTCAAACACACACTCTCTCTCACACACACAACCACACACTCTCTCTCTCTCACACACAAACTCTCTCTCACCCACACACTCACGCACACGCACTCACACACACTCACACTCTCTTTCACACACAGACACTGTCTCACACACACACACGTTCTCTCTCTCTCACACACACACTCTCACACACACAGACACTCTCTCACACACACTCGAACACACTCTCTCTCTCTCTCGCACACACGCAACCACAAACACACTCTCTCTCACAAACACACAATCTCTCGCTCACACACACACAATCACTCTCACTCTTACACACTCTCTCACACACACACTCTCTCTCACACACCCACTCTCTCTTACACTCACGCACTCTCTCTCTCTCACAAAGATACACACACACACTCTCTCTCACACACACACCCTCCCTCACACACAAACACAATTTCTCTCACACACACACACTTGCTTTCTCACACACACACACTCTCTCTCACACAGATACACACACACTCTCTCACACACACTCTCTCACGCACACACACACACACTCTCTCTCACACACATGCTCCCTCACACACGCTTTCTCAAACACACACACTCTCTCACACACACATTCTCTCTTACACTCACACAGATGCACACACTCTCTCACACACGCACTCTCCCTCCCACACAAACACACTCTGATCCTCGCACACAACACACACACACACACACACGCACACACACACACACTGTCTCACACACACACATGTTTTCTCACACACACACTCTCTCTCTCACACACAACCACAAACACACTCTCTCTCACACACACACTCTCTCTCTCACACAAACAGACACACACATTCTCACACACAAACACTCTTTTGCTCTCTCACACACACTCTCTCTCATACACAATCTCTCTCATACACACAATTTCTCACACACGCACACACTTTCTCACTCACACACTCTCTCACACACACATACTCTCTCTCACACACACACATACTCTCTCACACACACAGTCAAACTCACACACACACACACACACACTCTCTCACACACACACTTGCTATCTCACACACACACTCTCTCTCACACACCTACACTCATTATCTCTCACACTCTCTCTCACACACACACACACTCTCACACACACACTCTCTCTCACACACACACACTCTCATACACACACTCACGCACACACACTCACACACATTCTCTCTCTCACACACACACTCTCTCTCACACACACACTTTCTCACACTCCCTTTCACACACAGACACTGTCTCACACACATTCTCTCTCTCTCACACACACAGACACTCTCTCACACACTCGAACACACACTCTCTCTCTCTCGCACACACGCAACCACAAACACACTCTCTCTCACAAACACACACTCTCTCTCTCACACACACACAGTCACTCTCACTCTCACATACTCTATCTCTCACACACCGACACACTTTCTCACACACACACACACACACACGCACTCTTTCGCTCTCACACACACACTCTCTCAAACACAATCTCTCTCATACACACAATTTCTCACACACGCACACACTTTCTCACTCACACACTTGCTATCTCACACACACACTCTCTCTCACACACCTACACTCATTATCTCTCACACACTCTCTCTCTCACACACACACACACTCTCTCACACACACACACTCAACACGCACACTCTCTCTCTCACACATAACCACAAACACACTCTCTCTCACACACACACTCACACTCTCTTTCACACATACTCTACCTCACACACTCTCTCTCACACACACTCTCTCACACACACACACACTCTCACACACACACTCATGCACACACACTCTCTCTCTCACACACACACTCTCTCTCACACACACACTTTCTCACACACCTTTTCACACACAGACACTGTCTCACACACATTCTCTCTCTCTCTCTCACACACACAGACACTCTCTCACACACTCAAACACACACTCTCTCTCTCTCGCACACACGCAACCACAAACACACTCTCTCTCACAAACACACACTCTCTCTCTCACACACACACAGTCACTCTCACTCTCACATACTCTCTCTGTTCACACACACACACTCATTCTCTCTCTCACACACACTCTCCCTCACACTCTCTCTCTCAAACACACACACTCCCTCACACACACACTTGCTTTCTCACACACACACTCTCTCTCTCACACACACGCACTCTCTCCCGCACACACACACACTGTCTCGCTCACACACACACACTCAAACACACACTCTCTCTCACACACACAACCACACACTCTCTCTCTCTCACACACAAGCTCTCTCTCACCCACACACTCACGCACACGCACTCACACACACACACTCTCTCTCTCACACGCAAACTCTCTCTCAGACTCACACACACTTTCTCTCGCATGCACTCTCTCTCACACACACACACACTCACACTCCCTTTCACACACAGACACTGTCTCACACACACACACGTTCTCTCTCTCTCTCACACACACACTCTCACACACACAGACACACTCTCTCTCTCTCGCACACACGCAACCACAAACACACTCTCTCTCACAAACACACAATCTCTCGCTCACACACAATCACTCTCACTCTTACACACCCTCTCACACACAC